>NW_025091267.1:2882273-2883336 GCF_001078395.1 Aspergillus udagawae | reverse complement strand
TTAATCTAGATATTAACTAAAACTTATATAATACTACTATATAAGGTTCTATAATAGAAAAAATACACTTAATATTAAGTTTATATCTATTATTATAGCTATAGAATAACTATAACTCTATATAATATTATTTTATATAGTAGCTATATCTATGGAGATAGAAAAATCTGTAAAGCTAACAGCTATTTTAAATATATCTAAAGAGATATCTCTTTTTAGAATATATAGAATGTATAAATATCTTTAGTAAAAAAATAAGCTAGTATACTACTAAAAAATACTATATATAATTATAGAAAGATATTAAATAGAAACCTATATTCTATATAAGATATAGATATTATAAATATACTATTATATTATTTGACCTAGTAAATTAACTAGTTAGCTATATTCTAGTTATATATAAACTAGGTTATAAGTAATCTACTAGATATCTACTATATAGTTTATCTAGATAATATTATTATTTATTTTGATTCTGTAGAAGAATATATTAGGATAATCATTAATTACAGTGGGCGTAGAGCCTTTAAATCATGCAAGGGTAGGGGGTAGGCCAGTGGCTGCCCTATATGTGTCCTACTAAAATCAAGGGATCCTAGCCCCTTTATACTTCTACCTAAGCTAAGAAGGAATATAAAGGTCTATATAGTTATATATATATTAATATCTACCAAATATCCTCTATGCATACTTATAGACTTTATTAAAATTATATATACTGATTAATATTATATCTTCCTCTACTTAGATTAAACTTTATCTATAGAGTTCTTAGTAAGAGTTTAGTTAGTATCTATTATTATAGTTAAATAGATCTAATTATTATTAAGATATATTAATTATTAGATCTAATATTTAGATTCTTTAACTTATAAAATTTATCACTACTCCCTTTCTTATAATTTATCTAAGTCTTTTTAAAATTATACCTATAAATATTATGAATTATACTAGAGCTATTTAAACAGTAGAATAAGAAGTAGATTATAAGTTTATTAAAATATAATAAAGTTATATAATATTACTTAATTCTATTAGACAAATTAATTAAATAATT
>NW_025091267.1:2874890-2876158 GCF_001078395.1 Aspergillus udagawae | reverse complement strand
GATATATTTATAATAGCTCTTAGTCTTATAGATCTTTCTATTACTATAGATATAGCTAGTATATAAAATAGTATTATATAGACTTATAGTTCTTCTATAGCTATAGTAGCTAATATAAGCTTAATATTAGGCTTATTTGTTCTATTATAGGATCTTATATAGTAGTACTATATAAGATTTATCCAATTAATATCTTGATTAATAGCTTCTAGTTAGTCTATATCTAAAATATAATTATATTTAATTATATTCACTACTTCTGTAGCTAGTTAGTAGATCTAGATATTTCCTGTATAATTAGTAATTTAAACTTCTAGGTTTCTCTAGCTATATAAGATTATATTATAGCTATTAATAGCTTTTACTAGCTAAGATAAATATTCTATATTAAATAGGAATTTCACTATCTATTATTAGTTAATAAATATTTATTCTACTCTACTATTAATTAATACTTAATATTAGCAGTATCTTTCCCTAGTAAGAATATAGATAAGAAAGATTAGTAATTTATTATTATTAGATTTTTTCTTAATATTTTATTTAATACTACTATAGTATATAGTGTAAAAATAATTTAGTTTTTTAAGTACTTAAAAATCTATAGTTTAGTATAGTACTTTAGCTAATAGTTATATTCTTTATATCTATTATAGTATATTCTAGGATATTTCCTATAAGGGGAATAGAAGTATTTCTACTTTCTAAATTCTAATTAATAATTATTATTAGAATTTCATTATTTCTAGGCCTATAGTCTTTTATATAGCCTAATTAGTAATTATATAGTTTAAAATTCTACTACTTATCTATTCTAGGTCGGATTCTAGGGTATTATCTCTATAATATAAATAAATACTTTCTATATATTTATATTATTAGTAGTTAAAGTATTAATTAATATAGATAGACTAGTTATATAAAACTATAGTTAGCATTATAAAATCTCAGATAATATTTTTATTAATAACCTTATTTATAGTTTAGAAAGTTAAAAACAATTATTAATATAGAAAAGTTCTTAGTTAACTTACTAATTAATTAAATGAGATAAATAATTTATATAATATCGCTTTATATAAATATATTTTATTAAAATTTAATTAGCTATCTACTTTACCTCTAGTAGCTTTAGTTTAGATAATTAATAAAATATAGATATAAAGGAAATCTTTATAGATATAATTATATAGTAATCTTACTAGCTAATTATAAATACTATTAATATATATGAAGAATTCCTATATACTCTAGTATTCTAACTAGAT
>NW_025091267.1:2867638-2871615 GCF_001078395.1 Aspergillus udagawae | reverse complement strand
CTTAATCTAAATATTATAAAATATATATAAGATCTCTAAATTATATAAAAATTTCTAGCTAGCTAATTAGAAGTAGTAGAGAAAGCTATAAAATAATAATATTATTAGAATTATCTAAAAATAATCTTCTGTATTAGCTAGTAGGTTATACTCTATATAAAGAATATAAATATAAGAAGACTAAGTAAGAAGCTTAATTATTAATAAATAAAGGTATTTAAATTAATTTTATAGATAAATAAGCTTATAAACTAAAACTATATTGTATTTCTATAAACTATATCTAACTTTCATTAAGATATTTCTATAAATGATACTTCCTATTTATAATACTTATACTTAAATTCTTTTATTAAAATAAATGAAAAGATCCTTACTAAAGTATAGAAATAGGAGAAATAGTAGTAATATATAGAAGATAATTATAAAGATAAAATTTTTTTTTCTTTAGTAATTTAAAAGTCTAAATATATAATAAGACTTGGCTTATATACCTAATATAGTAGAATAAGTTAATAGGGCTATTACTACTAATATAAATATAAATAATACTTTCTAGATCTCTATATAGTTATATAGAAGGTAGAGAAGGTAATTAATTAGCTTATTGAATTAATAATATAATTATCTATAGCTAGAAAAGTAAAGAGAAAATACTATATTATATTATTAGGTAATAATAAAGATAATAATATAGCTAATATTTAAAATAACTGAATAAAATACTATAATTAGGTTATAGAGTGAGACTTACAAGGTATAGAATATAGATACATTACTAGTTAATAATAATAATATATATGCTGATAAAAAATAATTTATCTAATAATATATCTAGCTTCCTTTTCTAAAAAAGATTAGAGTTATTATTATTAAAGTTGGTAAGAATATAATAGCTTACCCTAAGAGTAAATTAGGAATTACTTTATAGTATACTCTTATAAAATATCTAGGTATAATAATAATACTATATTTACTAACTAGGCTAGGAAAGCACTTTAATAGATAGAGAATACCTATTTTAATCTTTTAGAAGTAGATTAAACCATAATATTAGATTATAGTCTAGGAGAATAGAAGGTTACTAATAAAGTAAGGAAGTATATAATATAATTACCTATTAACTTTAAGGTAACTAAGAAGATATACTCTATATTCTTCTAGCTAGTATACTCTCTTTTTATTATAATATAATTAATAGATTCTCCTTTTCCTATATTTCCCTAAAGCTATATAATACTGCTAGCTAGCTGATACTTTCCTTAATACTTAAGGCATTTCTTTTTTTTCTATTTTTTCTTTTATATTCTAGGAATTATTATATATCTAATAAATAATTATATGGTATTTTACTTATTAATAATAGTAATTAGTTAAGAATGAACAATTATCTTCCCCATACCAACTTAACCTGGCCTTACCACTTATATCTTTCTTCTTATATTTAGAAAGTAATAATTTCTTAAGATAGCTTTAGCTATCTTCTTAGTTCCTAATAGGGCTAGCTTATTATAGTGGGATAATCATCATCGCAGAGGGCGTAGAGTCTTTAAATCATATGAGGGTAGGGGGTAGGCCAGTGGCTGCCCTATATATATCCTACTAATATTAAGGGATCCTAGCTCCTTCTTATACTTCTACCTAAGCTATAAAGGAATATAAGGGTCTATATAGTTATATATATATTAATAATATCTACTAAATATCCCCTGCGTACTCTCATAGGCTAAATTAAAGTTATATATATTAGTTAATATTATATCCTCCCCTACTTAGATTAAACTTCATCTACAGAGTTCTTAATTAGTAAGTAGTAGTTTAGTCAGCACCTATTATTAGTTATAGCTAAATAGATCTAACTATTACTAAGATCTAGTATTTAAATAGTATTAATTCTTTATTAACTATCTATAGAATTAATTAAATTATTCTTTATTCTTTAACTTTAAAATTAGGTTAGTAGTAGCTTAGTGTATTCTTTATTAATATATAAGGGTTATAGAAAATTATTTTACATAGTAATATTAATATATAAGTTACCTAAGTAATTAATAATCACTAAGCAGTGTATAGAGAATTATAGTAAATATTATTATTTATAAATATATATAAATAAATAAATTAATAAAGGTAGAATTAACTAATAATTATAAATAATAAGTAAGTATTTACTATTAGTATATCTTTACCTAGGTATAAATACCCTTAACTGTTAGTACTTTATTACCTTTAATATTTTATAGTTTAAATCTTAATAGTATATCCCTTAGCTAAACTCTTTATTTAAACTAATAATCTCTTATTATTACTCCCTAATATAGAGTATTTTAGTATTCTTTATACTTTATTTTATCTTTATTCTATTGATTTTAAGATGCCTAATATTCCTAAATATACTAGTACTATATAGACTACTAAGAAAGTGATTAGCTATAAGTTAATAAGTATCTAAATATTCTATATAATATTACTAGACCCTATATAAGAAGTTAACTAGGCTACTTAAAATAAATAGATTCTTATAAAGAATCTTAAGATATAAGCTAACTATAATACCTTCCTTCTATAATAATATAGTAATAAGGTGTCTAAGCTATATTTTATCTATATAAATAATTAAAATATCTTTTATTCTTATATAGCTACCCCTAATATTATTAATTCTTCTAGATAATACCTATATAAATTATATATAGTATAGTAAAGATATAGACTACTCTTTTTATCTTAGTAAATTAGAAGTCTAGAAGTCTAATCTTAATATATATAATTTCTGCTTTTATTTCTTATTTTTATTTTATTCTTTTCTAATTTATATAGTCTATCTCTTAAGTAAGGGGGACTTTATACTCTTAATAATATTAGCCTTATTATATATAATTAGTCTATTAAGAAAGCTAAAGATATACTAAAATTAATTACTTCTTCTAAGAAATCTATTTCTTAGATTATATTATTATCTCTTACTAAATAAGATAACTAGTCTTTAGAGATAATAATATACTCTTAGAGCAGTACTTATTTTTTTTTAATTCTTCTATCTTTATTAAAAGAAGTTTCTTCTAATAATAGTAATATAACTCTAGCTTCTTTAAAAGTAGATAAGGATAAGATAGTTAATATTAATTATTATTTATATAGGTTTTTCTAAGCTAATTAGTTTAATATATTCTTATTTCTCTATTATTACATCTTTAATATTCTCTCTAAAGCTCCTTTAGTTTCATCTATTTTAAAGGGTAAGAAGTGATCAGCCCTATCTATAAAAATAACTCTATTAAAGTAAATTAAGTATAATATACTTAATAGTTAGATTCTTTCTTAGCTTATTCTAGTTAATATATAGGAGGACCTTAGTAATCTTTATTAGATTTACTAAGATCTACTTAAGTTTAAAAGAGTTATTATTAAATAGCTTATAGTTCTCTATACTAAGGTAAAGGCTATAGAAAAAGCTATAAAGCTAGAGAAAAAATCTCTAATAATATCTTTTTAAAATAAGATTACCTTTATAGCTAAGATATAGAATACTAATAATAATCTTCTAGGCCTTTACGGTGGAGGTAGAGGCTAAGATAAAATATAATATTCTATTAAGGAAGCTAATAAAGTTAAGAAAGTCTAGCTTAGCTAGATTAGTCTTAGTTATTAAATAATTATTAATAAGTAATATATAATTATAAGTTTCTTTTATTATTAGCTATTTCTTAAGTACTTTTAGCTTTTATTAAATTTAAATAGATTATCTTTCTCTTTATCTTAATATTCTTATAATACTAGATAACTTATCCTTCTTTAATTACTTCTAATAAACTAGAATTACTATTATAAATAGTTCTTTAAAATTTATATCTTTCTTACTAATATCTCTTTAGATTTAATTATTTTTTTAATAGATTATAAGTTATTCCCCTACTTAACTTATTATCTAAAGAAGTTAAGTTAATTTTACTCTAGTTATTTTTTAGAGTTAACTT
>NW_025091267.1:2865471-2866832 GCF_001078395.1 Aspergillus udagawae | reverse complement strand
CTCTTTAAATACTTTATATACTTTAATAAGTATATAGATTAATACTCTAGTTTATTATTAATATTAGCTTCTACTAATTATTAGCTATTAATAAGATTCTTTACTATATATCTATTAGGCTCTGTAATAGTATATATACTAAGTAGGTATAATTATATAATTTAATATAGACTAAACTATTTACTTTAGAATTTCTATAGAGATTTATTATAAATAAGAATTTATTAACTAGATTTAAGCTAAGACTCTTTTATATTACTATCTTAAATAAGATTTTATTTAATTATATATACTAATGACTTCTTATTAGCTAGGGATTAAGTATAGTTAATATATTATAATTATATTTTAATTTCTTAAATAGTTAGTTAATTATATTACAGATAACTAGGTAATTATATTTTATTTTTACTATTAGTTCTAGGGTGATTTAGAGTTATTATATAATATTTCACTTTAAGAATCTTAATATATAGCTTTATAACTTAAAATAAAAGATTTATATTTTATTTAAGAATAGTTTTTTAAATACTCTATAACTAGTTAATAAAGATCTCTATAGAGAAAATAAGCTAATATTTTATCTTTTATATTAGGGTCTACTTTTACTATAATCTAACTAGTTATATAATTAACTACTATAATAATCTATTAACTACTATTTAGAGTTATTAATAAATATCTAATAAGATTAATTCTCTAATATTTAAATAGCTAGATATCTTTCTTTACTAGATGCTATATAGCTTTATATTTAAGATTTAGTTAAAGGTTTTATAATTTAGTAATTTAGATAGATACTAATAATATCCTATATATCCTTCTAGATTATTAGCCACTAGGCATAGGTATATATAACTCTAAATAAGATAGGATAAGCTAGATAACTAAACTAGTTATATAACTATAATATAAAGTCCTTTTAAAAAGGGATTTTAAGATATAGTATTTTAATACCTTTATTAATATAATATAATTAATTAGTAGGTTAATAATTAATATATTCTATTTTTAAGTAAAAGTTTAGTACTAATATTTTAATCTTTATTTTAATATTATTAGGAATATCTAGATTATTACCTTTTAAAAATAAGATTATTAATAGATACTATTCTAATTTAAAGAGATTAAATAAAGTATAAAGACTTTCTTTACTAGTTATCTACTATAACTATATTATAGATAGACTTAAAGTAGATATTTATACTTAATTTACTAGACCTTCTTTAATAAAGTTAGATTAATAACTTATTATATTAGAGATAACTACTTTAGTTCCCTTATAATATTAGATAATAAGGTTATATACTTAGAATTCTTTAATCTAATATATAAGATATTTTAAATATATCTTTATATTA
>NW_025091267.1:2858964-2860220 GCF_001078395.1 Aspergillus udagawae | reverse complement strand
ACTAAATATCCACTGTGCACTCTTATAGCCTTAATTAAAATTATATATACTGATTAGTATCACAGTATATAAGATTTAGATAGATCTAATATTTATTATCATTCAAGAGACTTAAGTAGGTGTCTTACTTTAATATTAATAAAAGATTTAATTATTTTATTACTAATTAGATAGATTATTAATTCTTATATTTTTTAGACTATTCTAGCTTATAAGATAACTATTTTATCTTAATATTAATAAGATATTTTTTCTCTTATTATTAATTTATAACTTCTTAGACTATTATAGCTTATAAATAATTATTTTAATTAATAAGATAATAGATCTTCTTACTCTTTAGGTATTTACTATAATTAATTAAGAGACTTCAGTAAAGTAATAAATAATTAATTTTTTAAAAAGATAGATTACTAAAGCTATAGAAATACCCTAGCAAGAAAGATAGTAAAAGTAGATTTAATAATTTTAAAAATTTAATAAGAATAGTAATAACTAAGTATATAGCTCTATAGAAGATATATAGAATAGAGATAGTATAAATTAAAAGTAGAAAAGAAAGATGTATTAAAGAGAGAAATTAGATATAGCCGAACCATACTTATTATCTATAATATAATAATAGGTCTAGTAAATAGTAAGTAAATAAGATAAAGAAGTAGTAATATAAAGATATAAGCATATAAATATAATATAAAGGGCTAGATTAAATAGATAAGATATTAATAATAAAAAATTAATAATTAGCTACTTTATATTCTTAAAGTCCTAGACTAGCTACTTTATATTACCTGGCTAGTTTAATATTATTTACTAGTTTTATTTATCTCTATGTCTTTTCTATTTAATAAGGTATTTTATTTTTATAGTCTTATACCCACCCTTAGTAGATAATAATATTTATTTAACTATAATTCTTTTAATCTTATAGAATTTATACTACTCTATATTATCTTTAGTATAGATGGGACCTAGTTCCTTTAGCTATTATTAAAATAGGTTATTATTATAATGCTTCTTAAGATATACTATTAAGATAATAAGATAGATTCTCTAGTCTACTATAAAGTCTAGCTTATATATAARAGGCCTAACTTTATCTAGAATCTTAAATAATCTAATATACTAATTACCTAGTTTCTTTCCTAAGGTTAACTATATTATATATTCTATATAGACTTTTAAGAGAACTTTATTATCTTTCTAGAAGATATATAACTTATACTATATATTATAATACTTCTTTATTATAAGTA
>NW_025091267.1:2856174-2857598 GCF_001078395.1 Aspergillus udagawae | reverse complement strand
ATTAGTACTACCTTATCTACTTTTTTTAATATTTAGGATAATAGTATATATATTACTCTATGTAATATTATATATAATTAAAAACTAAATTATTAAGTAACTTTAGTATCTTATTAACACCTAGGTAGCTATTCTTATTATATATAATTTATAATATCTTACAAAGTAAGGAGTAAGGTATAAAAAAAAACATCTATCTTTTATATATAATAAATAATTATATATAAAATATAATAGAGCTACTAGCTAGTACTTACGATTTAGAGTTTATATAAATTATTTATATTATTTTTAACTAAGTATAATCTATTATATATCCTTTAATTATCTAGTATTTAAAATTATCCAATAAAGTTATTCTAATAATTATTATCTTTAGTAGTTCTAATCTATTAGTATATAATATATAAGTAAAGAAATATATAACTAAAGAGAATATTAAGTAGATCTATATCTAATATAATTAGGTTAGGATTATCCTGTATAAAGATAGTTAAAATAATATATTTAGTATAATCTATTTCTTCTTACTTAAGCTTATAAAACAATCCTAGAGAATAGCTAAATATATTAAGAGGGCTAAATAAGATAAAGATTTAACTTATTAATTAATAAAGTAGAATGGCTAGTTTATTTAATAATATTAATTATTATAGTATAATTAGTATAGATATAAATATCTACTTTATAAGTATTTATTATATATCTTATTTTATATAGTATTTAGATAAGATCTAATACTTCTAGTTTAGTTAGCTAGTAATTTATCTCTATCTTAGTTAAAGTATAACTTAAAAATATAATTAATATAACTATATTAGATAAAGGCCCTTTTAAGTAATTCTAATCTATAAAAATACTAGATTATTTAACTATATATAGAATATTATAGCTCTATAATTATAGTATTTTAATAAATCTATATTAATACATAGTAGCTAATCTATATCCTAGTATACAAGTATTCTAGAGCTCTTAAGATAATTTTATAAGTAATTAAAGAACTCTTATTCTTCATTATAATATTATCTAAAGATATTCTCTTTATATAAAACTAATAAGCTTTACTCTTAATAGAATCTTAACTTCATAGTTATATTTTCTAGTTTTATAATAGCTAAGTAGTATAGGATATAGTTCTATATCTAATCTATAAGCCTAATGTATATATTAAGGTCTATAAGAATTACTAGAAATTTAAGCTTTATAATTATAGTAAGATTATTCTTTATAGTTATTATTTTAAGCAATAAGATATTCTATTCTAGGACTTATACTAATAGAGAGATAATAAATATCTTTTTTAAACTGAATATAATTTATATTTCTATATACTATTTAAGAAAGCTAGATAAATATTATTTATATTCTTACTCTATAGGATAAAGTTATTAATATATATATATAAAAAAATTTTTACAAAT
>NW_025091267.1:2846534-2854819 GCF_001078395.1 Aspergillus udagawae | reverse complement strand
ATAAGAAAGCTATAAAATATATATTAATAAAGCTATTTATAATATTATATATAGATATAGAGATAGGGTATTAGTAAATTTAAATATCTAGTAAATATTAAAGTAAGAAATCCTTATTAATTATAGCTATTATATAACTAGAGTTAAGATGAATTAATATAATTAATTTCTTAAGATTTAGATATATCCTTACTATAGTATATTTCTAGTTATAAAAGTTAATACTATTATAGGGTTTAGTATATAAGGGCTTTATCTTAATAATAAATAAATCTATAATATTCTTAGTATACTCTATTTTATTATTTAGATATTTACTAAAGTCTATCTCTCTATTATAATTATAAGTATTATTATATTATTCTTTACTATAATAAGTGTAAATTCTATAAAAAAACACTATAATTCCCTCTAAAGAAATATAGATAGTTTAGTCTAATTCTAGAGATTTAATATAAATAGTAAAACTAAAGCTTTTTAGAATCTATTAATAATTAACAGACTAGTATATACTATCTTAGACTATCTAATTCACTCTAGTATACACTTCAGCCATAACCTAGAAAATAACCTAGGGAAATAGGGGAATTAGTAATAAAATTATTTAATAAGAAACTAGATATAACAGGTAATCCAGGTCTTAAATATCTAATATAATCTAGGAAGTAGCTTAGATTATAAAATCATTTTTAAAACTATATAGCCTGCAGGAACTAACTATAGAGACTTCTATATAGGATATTCTATACTACTAATTATAAAGAAAGATAATAAAGAAATATTATACTAGTAAACTAATTAAATTAATTTATTAACTTCTTATTATGGATTTAATAAACTATATAATAGTCATCCCTTTATCTAGTTTATTAATCAATTTATATAATATTATATCTAGGCTATACTATACTTATAATATTTACAAGAACTATAGTAGTAATGTATTAGATATACTATTATGTTAATTAATTAATGATCTCCTAAGGTACATCATGTGAGTAAGAGATATAAGTAAGTAATAGCTACTATTATATAATACTACTATATTTAGGGGCCCCTTAAAATGCTATAATAATCTTACTAATATAAACTAAGTATGAGGGAGGTTTGCTAATAAGTAAAGTATTATAGATATAAAAGGGAAATATAAGAGTAAGATTAATTTAGAAGTTATATTAACTTAATTATAAGATTTTATAGGAGAGGTTATTTAGTAATTAGTCTATTACTAAAAGATATATTCTATAAGATTTTAAACTATCTCTTGACTTACTATATAAATATCCTTACTATACAGTAAGTATCTTTAGGCTTATCTGTCTTTTATATAGTATTTATAAGATAGTTTACTAGCACACTAAAAGATTATCTTATAATAGAAGTAATTATTTTATTTAGTAAGAAATATATACTCTTTAGTTATATAGATAAAGATAATTTAACTTATATAACTAATAATATATTAAACTTAGTATAAGTATTATCTAAATATTTAATCTTAATTAAGTACTATATTATATAGCATTCTATATACTACTTAATATAATTATCTAAAGTAATATATTAGAATTTATCTTTATTGTTAGATTCTTTATTATATTTAATCTAGACCAGTAAAATAGTAGGCTTTATAATCTCTAGATATACTTTCATATAGAACTTTCATATTATTATCTTCTTTAGAGTAATATCTTTTACTAGCCTACTTCTAAATTTTTATATATAGATAATTGCTATTAGATAGTTAGGATAGATTAATTTAATATTTTAAGAAATAATCTTTAGGCTATTCTTAATAATTTTATTTTATAGTTAGTAGTCTAACTTAAGGAAGTTATTATTAACAAGTAATTCTAGAAAGATATTAATATTATTTTACTATTAATTATTATAAATACTACTATATTCTTAATTATATCTTATAATTTATTACTTTATTATATTTATTTAGTAGTTAGATAGGGCTTCCTCCTAGATAGTCTATAATTAGATATATATATCTAGTATATACCCTATTTAGTCAAGTATTTTTAATTACAGTAAATATCTTTTTCTTAGAGGGCACTACCTCTAATATTAATAATATTATAGATTTTATTTATAAGAGTAATATATAAGTTTATAATCTTAAAATTAAAGATAATAATAGTAGCTTTTCCTCTATATATAATACTAAAGTTAGTAATCATACCTACCTTAACTAGAGGGATAGTAGGTTTAGTACAATATAATATTATATCTAGAGTATTACTAATATAGTTAGTTATTCTAAAATTAATAACAATTTAAATAGAGGAACCTAATACAGGAGTATGATCTTTTAGTATTACTAGGGGTTAGTAATAGTATAGTAGAGATAGATACTACTTACTAGATAGGTATTACCTTCTAAATAGGTACTAGCTGCTAGACAGGTACTACTTACTAGATAGGTACTACTTACTAAACAGGTATAGTAAACTTATACTAGAATGCTAAGGTTAGGGGGCATAGGCTTAGGTTAAGTAGGTATATTAAGGTTATTATTATTATATATATTTACTTAGCCTTACTCTGGAGCTTATATTGCCTATGCTATAGATTACTTATGCAGGGGGTGGGTAGGTATGTAGTAGGGTTAGATACTTTCTATGCACTGCTTTGGGCTATGTTAATGTTGTAAGGAGAGTTAAGGTGTTAAGAGTATATTTATATTAGGGTTAGTAGTTAGTATTATAGTAAATAGTTTATTATTTAGTAATGCAGCATATGCAAATGGTATAACTAGTAATATAGATAAAGAAATAGATAATAAGTTAGAATATAGCACTAATAATAAAGTTAGATTATAATTTCTTTACTAAAGGTAGGGGGTAGTGTCCTTATACTATTTATTAAACTCTTTAAGGAGATCTTATATATAAATAAGATCTTTCTTTTCTAGCTATATATTCCTAATTTCCTATAGTTATTTTATCTTATATAGGCACCTAGGCAGGTGTGAGGGCATATAAAGGGAAGATAAGGGAGTTAGTGATTTCAGCCCTAGCTAGGATAGAATAATAGAGAATTATAGTAGTAGTACTTACTGATTTTAGCCTAGCCTAGGTGCCTAAGAGAGAGATAGATATATATACTAGTAGTACCAATCTGCAAAGATAGCTACTAGTAGATAGTTACTGCTCACTAGGAGCCTCTAGCATAGCCTAGCCTAGTGCTAAAATAGAGTAAGGAATTAATTAATTAATTAATTAATATATTCTTTTAATACTATTAATTCTTTTTCTAGGGCTTGCAGCCTGGTCACCCTGGTGTGTTAATATTAGAAACTAGTTAGCATGGTCTAATAGAAAGAAGGTCAGCATATATTAAATTATAAATTAATTTTAAGGTATATAAGATACCATCTCTAGCACTATTATTATACTACTATGTTAATTTTTAAACCTCTCAGACTATAAACATTATAGTAAAGGTTTAATTTTAAATAGCATTAATTTATATTATATACCTACCTAATCACCCCTTAATATCTATAAATTTATGCTTATTATATATATGATATTAATAGAATATTAATAAGTTCTAAGTTATTTTAATATTATGTATATACAGAAGGTAAGTTAAGGGAAAATATAGGTAATATTAATGTAAATATATATATTTACTCTACTATGTAGAAGTATACTACAGAGTATATATAATAAAATAAAATACTATATAAAGAAATTAATTAAAATAAATTATAATTTACTAATCTCCCTTAATATCATCCATATAATAAGCATAAATTTATAGATATTAAGGGGGTAGTTATAGAAGATATATAATCTAAATTAATACTATTTAAAATTAAACCTTTACTATGATATTTATAGTCTGAGAGAGTTAAAAATTAGTATAGTAATAATAAGAATAGAGAGGTATCTATATAGGCCTTAGGTATATCTATACTACTTAGTAGTATGTGTGCACTATAGTATAAGATAGATTTCACTATAATAACAGATTTAATCTAAAATACCTACTATTTTATATTTAAAGCTATTAATATATACTATCTAATATATCCAAATTTATTAAATATAATAAATCTAACCTCTTTAAGGTCTATAAAGCTACTTAGATCTTAAAAAAACCAAATTTTATACAGATATTATATAAATATAGTATTCCTTCTATAACCCTATATAGATATATTAAATCTAGTTATTAGCCTTATATAACTTATAAACTAGTTAATGAAGTCCTTGAGGGGTATTAAGAGGAAGTCCTAATATAATAATTAATCTAAATATAAGATTATAATATATTAGTAATACCTAGACTATTAAAAGAGTATATAAATTATATTATTAATATATAAATTAAGGTAGATAGATTAGTAAGATATAAATAACTTACTTTAAGAAATACCTTCTAGAATATCTTAATCTAGATTCTATGAAGTAGAAGATAAAGGAATTAAAGTATATATATCTAGACTAAGAATATAAAATTATTAGTATATTAATATAATTAATATATAATTTTAATAAATATAGCTTCTAGCCTAGTAAAAATAAATCTAGAAAGATAATTAATTTTCTTTTTAAAAAAAAGCTTCTATCCCTAATCCTCCTAAATCCAAAAAGGAGAGAATATTATAGCTATTAAATATATTTATAGATAATCAATAGATAAATTTATAATTTATCTTTAAAGATAAACTTTTATTTTTTTAAATTATTTTTTTCTAATCTTTCTTACTTTCTAAAGATAATAGAATCTTTATAAAATATTAATTTAATAAGAGTAAGCTTAGCCCTACTATTAAATACAAAAATAATTATATATATTAATAACTAGATATTAAATAAACTAGCTTATTAATAGCTTTAAAGCTTTATTAATATAATAAATAAGTATATAAAGAAAAATAAATACTCTTATTTAATAATTATAATCTCTATCTTACTATTAATTTCTTATAGATATATAAGAATAATAATACTATTTTCTTTAAATTCCTTTCTTATATGATATATCTTTACTAGCTACTAAATAGTAGGCTATTTTTAAGCTATAAGTAATACTACTAATATATAAATAATAAGTTATCTTACTAGACTAGTAAGCTAGTAGGGAAGTTAGAATTCTTATAAATAACTAGATTAATATAAAAGAAGGCTTTTAACTAGTAGATTATTTATAAAGGTTTTAAAGGTTATAGAATTTAGCTAGTTAATAATAAGATAGTGTGAATAAAATAGTGAAATAATATATACTAAATAGTATATAAATGACAAAGGAAATTTCATAAATGTAAAGGGGAATAGACAGCTTGCCTAGATATAAAGGAAGAATAGGAAGGATAGTAGGAAGAATGGTAGGAAGAATAGTAGAATAGAATAGTAAAAGGAAAATAACTAAGGACATCTTAACTTAATATATTAATTTCTTAATTTATTCTAACTAGCTATAGGGTGATTTTAAGGGTATATTTATAGGTGATTCCTTCAAGCATAGGCTATTTAAATATTAAATGATCTTATAGCTGGGTGACCTTATAGATTAGATCACTATTTGCTAATGGTTAAAATTAATGATTATTAATGATAGTCCATGGTGATAAGATTAGAACTATAGATATAATTAATGATTAAGCATACTATAGTTCTCACCTATAGTATTCCTTGTGAAGTCATGCCCAATATGGACACTAGTTATAGTAGTAAGAATTATAGCTCTTACCAACAGATAGCTAGTAATCTTACTATCTAGATATAAAAATAAGTTTTAAATTTTTATAAATTTAAAATATTTACTCCTTCTATATCTTTCTAGCTAGTATCTTTATTTAGTATTAATATCTTATTTTTAATAATAGTCTAGGCTCTTAAAAAGAATTAGATAAAGCTATTTAAGTATAAAGATTTATTTATACTAAAGCTATAGTAGAATCTTAACTAGATATTTAAGTATAATTAAATTACTACTAAGTACCTATCTATAGTAAATAAAATAATCAATTAAATTAGGGCTATATAAGCCCCTCTATAGTACTAATATTCTAAGTAATATATTAAGCTACTTATTTAGGATAGTATACTAAGGATATAAGATATAAATTATTACTTTAAGAAAGACTAAAGATACTACTATATAAGAGAGATATTTATAAAGATAATAGAAGAAAGTATATAATAAATCCTTATTACTAATATCTATATAAGAGAATATAATATTAAATAGATTAGTAGAGGTAGTAGATAAGAATAATAATTTTATTTATATATATAACCCTTAGTATGGCCTCAAAATCATGGTTTTAATAAGAAATCTACTATTATGCTATAGTAGTATACCCACTCCAGCATAGCTAGAGTAGATGTGCCTGAGGTATGGATAATCTATAATAGAATATAACTAACTAGACACACTAGGCTGTGTCTATTAAGGGCTATAGTAGACTATAATACTACTATATATACTAGATTATATAATGTATACTATATTTATCTCTATAGATTACTAAGTATTCTATAACTTAGTAATATAATTCCTAACTAAGCTACTATCCTAACTAAGCCACCACTTTCCCATTTAATTCTAATATATTTAATTTAAAGCTATCTAAATAGCTATTATACTACTAAAATTATATTAAACCTCCGGAAATCTAGTAGATTAAAAGGGAAGGATTCTATTAGTAATATCTACTTTTTAAAAAAGAGAAATTTCTAATATCTACTATATTATAGAGATATTTAATATATCTAGATCTATCCTTTATAATTAACTGAATAGATACTAATATTAAATTAAGAAATATATTAATAGCTATAGCCTATCTCCTATATAGGAAGAATTATTAGTAAAATAGATACTATCTATAAATTTATATAGAGTGCCTCCTAGGCTATCTTATATATAAGAAATAGCTAATATCCTTCTCTAAGTAGATAATCCCTCTAGATTTAAATCTATTAGTAAGAACTAGGTCTCTATCTTTACTAAGTAGTATAAGAAGATTAAGACTTAATATTCTTAATAATATAATTAAAGCTAAGCTTAATATAAGGATTAAAAGATTATTAAGAGGTAGTTTAAGTATCTATAATAAATCTAAATATAATATAGTATCTTTTATAAAGATAGATATCTATAACTTTAATAAAATAGGCTTTATAATAAGCTTAATTATAATTACTAAGATAGTAATAAGAGCTAATATATCTAGAAAACCTTATCTTATTTAATTAGGTAATTAGGAACAGATAATAATAATTAAATATATTAATATTACTAGCAAGGTGCTTCCTTTTTATATAATCTTTAAGGGGAAGGTTAATATTAAAAAATAATATTAAGATTATACTTTACTATTTAAAAATTTACTTATTCTTCTTATCTCTTATAACTACTAGATATTAATTACTTTAGCCCTTTAAAGGATACTTATAGAGGCCTTATTAAAAGATATACTTAGAATATAACTATATTAATAAATTTAACTTTCTTAAAGTATATCTAGTAGCTTATCTAGAGATCTTTATATCTCTAAATATTTAAAATAACTTTTATAGTAGCTAGTATCTACTCTTTAAAGCTAGAGAAGGTGCTTAAGAAGCTAAATATTAATATCTTAATCTCTATCTCTCCTTTAAGCTATATAAGTTAATTAACTAACTTATCTTAGCATATTATACTTTAGTAATTATATAAGTAGATATTCTTAGTTAAGAAGCTTCTAAAATAATACTCTTAAAGCTTTTTAATATTTTTAAAATTAGTTATAGTAGCTTATTAAGGGTTATAAGATAGCTATATATAGTATAGCCCTACTGGTAAAGGAGAATTATAATCTATATATAGCTAATAAGAAAGAGAAGTAAAAAAGGAAGTAATCTAGATATTAAATAATTTTTAATAAAGGACTCTCTATCTAGGAAGCTAGGAATCTTATCTAGATAAGAAATAAGTAAGATAATAAGATAGAGAGGTTATCTATTAATTTTATATCTTTATCTTTAGAATTATAAAAATATATATTACTAAAGTATTTAAATTACTTTATTATAAGAGTATACTAGAGTTAGATACCCTATATATAATATTAGCTAGACCTAATAAAATAATATTCTATTTTAGTTGATTTAGATAGCTTTAAATTAAATATATTAGAATTAAATAGGAAAAGTGATAGCTTAGTTAGGTTAGTAGCTTAGTTAGGAATTATATTAATTAGTTCTTCTTAGGTAATCTATAATATTTACTCTCTTTATACTAATCTTATAGTTTTATTTACACTTTAAACCCTAAAT
>NW_025091267.1:2840412-2845309 GCF_001078395.1 Aspergillus udagawae | reverse complement strand
AAAATAGAAATATTTTTATTCCTCTTATAAAGAATACCCTAGAGTATACTATAGTAGATATAAAGAATATAATTATTAGCTAGAATATATACTTAATTATAGATTCTTAAGTATTTTAAAAACTAAGTTACCCTATACTATATATTACTATAGTACTAGATATTAAGGAAAATCCTAATAAAAATAAAATATTAGTCTACCTTACTTATATTTTTATTAAGAAAGGTTACTACTAATATTATATAGCTAGAGAAACCTAGAAGTTAAATTACTAATTATATAAAAAATATCTAAATCTACTAACTAGCTATAGAGTCCCTAGGTTAATACCTATAGAGATACTCTGCTAATATATTTCCCCTAGGAAGCCACTAACTATTTCTATATTATATAGCTAGCTGCTGAAAAGGGTCCCCTATGCATCTATATATATATTTAGAAGACCCTGCACTAGCAGGTTATCTTCATCTCTATATATATAATATCTATCACCATCCAGCTAGCACTAGGTAGGCCATGGATTATAGTCTATAATATCTACAACCCACTGTAGACTATAGTAAATAAAGAGGTAACAGGCCTTATTTAGGCTCTTAGGGTAGTAGACTAGTAGTAGTAAGCTCTAGATAAACTTATAAAATATATTATAGTTAGTAATTTTAATATCTATAATACCCTCTAGGTTAGCACGGCATACTAGCTTCCTAGGGCCTAGTATAATTATACTTATATAGAAGCCCTAAAGTAGGTTATTAAGTAGCACCCCCTAGAGCTAATTACCCTAGCTAGCCTTATTATCTAGCCTACCCCTATCTCTACGCAGGTCCCTAATAGGCTAGATAAAATAAGTAATAATACTAGCCCAGGCACCCTCTCTGCAGAGAAGTGGATAGCTAGAATAATAATTAATCTTATCTTTATCTTCTAGGATCTTATAGACTATATTACCTATATTTAGAAAGCTAATCTAGATAGTAATTTAGACCACCTCCTAATTAAAACTAAACTAGATACTACCCTTAAACCTAAACTCCTGAAGTAGCACTAGAACTAGGCCACTATAGACCCTTAGAAGCTAGCTATAGTCCTTATTATATATATACTAACCCCAGCCTGGGCTGTTACTACTAATACTAGCACTAACACTAACACAGCCTAAAGGCACATTAACTAGTTCATAGGCTAGTTAGTTAATATACTTACTACTACTATAGATACTATAGTACTATAGCTCTATCTATCCCTACACTCCTACCCTAGCTTTACTCTAGAATGCCATGCCCTACTCTAGGAGAAGAAGCAGATCTAATAGCTTATCTTAAAGTACTAAAGTAAATACTACTATAAGGCCCCTCTATCTCTATAGATCTAACTAGTTTAGGCTACCTAGGCCTATAAGTATATAGTCTAGTAATACTAGTATAATACCTTTTAGGAGCAGATTACTAATATTACTAATATAGATAATATCTAGTATACTATCTACTAGATAAAGAACTAATGCCCCTACTAAGCCTATACCCCCCTACTTTAAGACCCTACTAGCCTAGTAGCCTATAGGGCTAAGAAGAAGACTAATCTTCTTATCTATTATTTCTTTCTACTACCTCTATAGGCTAGCCTTAATAATATTCAGGGATATAACTACCCTAAACTAGTCTATATACTAGAGTTCTATAACTATAAGGTCCTTAGTATTCTCTACTTAGTAAAAGCTAATAAGGCCCCTAGCCTAGATAGAATTACTAGCTAGGTGCTATAGATAGTTAGCTATATACTAGTGCTATTCCTAATAGGCCTATATAATTAGTATATCTAGCTTAGCTACTACCTAGAATACTTTTAGGACACCACTACTATTACTCTCTATAAGCCTAGAAAGCTAGACTATTTAGTACTAAAGATATATTAGCCTATTACCCTACTTAATATATTAAGTAAGCTATTTAAGGCCCTAATTACCTCCTATTTAAGGTATCTAGCTAAGGCCTATAGGTTGCTTCTAGATAATTACTTTAGGGGCTATAAGGGCTAGGGTATAGAGAATACCCTCTATATAGCTTTAGAAGTTATTTACTCTAGCTAAAAGAATAGTAAGGTAGTCTTTATATTACTATTAAATATCTCTAAGATATTTAATAATATCTTCTATAACTAGCTTTTATATAACCTCTTCATATATTAGATTCTATAGACCTATATTACCTAGCTTAGCAGCTTCCTCTAGGGCTAGTCTACCTTACTAGTGCTATCTAAATATACTATACTAACTTAAAGAGTAGAAACTAATATTCTATAGGGTTCCTCCTTATTACTAATTCTTTATATCTTCTATAATATAGGCCTAATAGGCCAGGGGGCCCCAGAGTAGGGTATAGATAATATTAAATATATTAATAATATAATAATGCTTACTACTAGTAATAGTAAGTAGGCTAACTGCCTATAGCTCTAGAAGTACTATTAGTATAGATATCTCTATTAGGCTGCCACCCATACCTCCTATTTTAAACTATTAAAGTTCTAGCTTATTCACTTCCACCCCCCTGGCTAACAGGCCCAGGGTCTATCAGCCTAGGGTCAGGGAGCTAGTATAAAGTAGGGTAAACTACTAGACCTTAGTAATAGATAGATTATCTAGTCTAGTATAACAGCCTAACTTCTTAGAGTTATTCTAAATCAATACCTTACCTTTAAGGTGCACCTTAAGCATATTAATAATATAGTAACCTACTAGTTTTAGGCTATTAGTGCACTCAGGGGGTCTAAATAAGGGCTATACCTATAGGAACTTTAGTATATCTATATAGCCTGCATTACCCTAATTATGCTATATACTACCTCAGTATAGTATATACTACTAGTCTAGGGCTAGAAGCACCTCTATAGCCAGTAGATAAAGATACTAAATTAGATCTAGTATTAGGCTAGAAAGCTAATTATAGGGGCCTTCTAAATAGTTAGTAAAGCTATATTTAATACTAAACTATATCTTACTCTAATACTACTACTCCTCTAATAGCACTGTATCCAGACCCTTATCTAGATTACTACTACCCTAGCCTACTAAATACATATCCTAGACCATTATTAGCACCACCACTAGAATCTACTATTATACTTACCACTAAAAGCTGCTGAGAAAGAAGTTAAATTAGTAATTAGTATTAACTCTAGGGAGCTAGAGATATACTTATTATAAATAGTACCTCTCTAGTAAGAGCTACTAGAGGGGTGGTGATTAAGATAATAAAGAAGTAGTTAATAATTTACTATAATATTTACTATATTACCTACCCTAAGGCTATTTAGATCTATACTAATAGCTCTAGCATCTATAGCTAGATAAATACTGCTATAGTATGCCTAGACCCCCCTATCTACTAGTAATATTACCTAGGGGCTAATACTAAATATATAGTACTAGTTATAGAGATAGTAGGGTTAGTGCTAGCCATGCAGCTCCTTAAGTAAGATTTAATACTATATAATATCCTATAATTACTGCCTGACTGTGGCTCGGAAGCAGGCTAAGATATATTCTAATAACTAGGACATGCTATAAGTACTACTTACCCTAAAGTAGGCCTCTAGCTAATATCTAGTTTAGGAGCTAATAGACCTACTTAATTAGCTAGACCTAGTGCTTAATATCTCCTTCTATTAGCTAGCAGCATACTATGGGGTTACTAGCAATAAGCTTACAGACTATAAGGTAAAAGTAGTAGCTAGCTAGTATCTAGATATTATAGATAGAAGGTGCAGGCCCCTGGCACTAGTTATACTATTAGATCATCCTATATGCAGGCCTGTAGATGCCTAGATTAAGCAGTATATAAAGGAGTAATAAGGGGAGGCCTAGTAGTAGTCTAAGTATAGAAGATATTTTTAGGGCTACCTCCTAGAGATCTCCTACTATTTAATTACTATCTATAATAACCTTACCCTTATTAAGCACAGTGTTTTAGCATAGATATATACTAGGAAGATTAGGCTAAACTACTATCTTATAACTATTAACTAGGCTGATAACCCCCTCTGCCTATATAGGCAGGCCCTGGAGATAACCCACTATATACTATTTAGCTACACCTAATATAATAATCTTTAGTAAATAATATAGACAGAAGGGACCCTCTAAAACCTAATAGAGGCCTTAATAGAGAAATAATATATATAGTAGGCTACATAGTTTATATTAAATACTAGCTAGCTAGTATACCTAGCAGAAGCCACTAAGCTAGTATAGCTTAAGCTAATTATCTCTAGTAGTAAGCAGCTACTAACAGCCCCTAGTAGGTAATAGCTAATAGACTGCTATTATATACTATCACACACTACTAGTTACTCCTACTAGTGTAGTGTCACTACCTATAGCCCTAGCCTGCGTGTCTGTGCAGCACTAGCCTACTAATCTAGTACTATTTAGTAATAGCGCCCCTGGAACCCTTGCAGGCTTAGGAATCTACAGCATTCTAAATAGATTGGTGGCTATCTTAGGGGTGGAAAGGGCCTATATAGGTAACTAGGCAGGCATAAGGGCACATATAGGGGTAGTAAGGGAGCTAGTAATTTTAGCCCTAGCTAAGATAGATATATAGAGAATTAAGGTAGTAGCACTCACTGATTTTAGCTCTAGCTAAAGTAGGCGCATATATATAGGGTTCTACAAGGGAATCTATAAGGGAACCTATAGGAGTTTAGCCTAGCCTGGGTGCTAAAATATATATATACACTAGTGGTGCTAGTCTGCAAAGATGGCCACTGGTTAGATAGTTACTGCTCACTAGGAGCGTCCGGCATGGCCCAGCCCAGTGCTGAAACAGAGTAAGGAATCAATCAATCAATCAATCAATAAATAAATAAAAAACTATATTCTATACTAGATATAAATATT
>NW_025091267.1:2836974-2838031 GCF_001078395.1 Aspergillus udagawae | reverse complement strand
AAATAAGATTACTCTAAATTATTAATTCTATAGATGAATAAGTCTATAAGCTAAAACTATTATTATATTTTTATAGATTATATCTAACTTTCTATATTTTACTACTAGAACTATTCTAAAAGAATATTAATAAATATCTAAAGCCTAGACTAGTTAAACTAGATAAATACTAAGAAAATTAAGTAGGAAAGATAAGATAGTTAACTATACTATAAAAAATATTAATATCTAGTTAAGTAGATAGAGTAGCTAGATTTTAGTAATATATAAGAATTAAAAAAATATATTACTAATATTATAATTTTTAAATACTATTTTACTTTAACAATCTATAATTTATAAGTACTATAAATAGGTAACCTAAAAAATATAGAAAAAGGTTATAATTTAATTACTAAGTATAAAAATAAAAAAAAATAAAAAATATATAGACTATGCTTATATACCCTCCTATCTATCTAGCATATATACTACTAAAATCTAAGCTAATTTAAAATATAGTAAATTATAGAGGATCCTAGGGCTAAGAGAGGAGATATAAATCTTAATAATAATATTATAAACCTCTCTAGTAATAGAGATGGTACTATAGGGGCTATAGCTATAAAGGTAGTAATAATAAGGATAATAATCATAGCTATAGAAGTAGTAATAATAGGGGTAGTACTCCGTAGTAATAGCTAGTATAACTAGTATATATAGTACCTACTATATATAGCTAAGTATAGTAGTAAGCTCCCTCTTTTAAAGGGGAGGAGGGACCTAAAATACTACCTAAATATACTATATCTTATACTTAGGTATCTATAATTATTAGTAAAATCTATAAAAAAAGAGTTATATAATGCTTAAAGCTAAAAGAAGAACTAAATTTAACTTAGAATTATTAAAAAAAGGATAAATTTAATTAAATTATATAAGATATAACTATAATATAATAAAAAAATCTATAATAAAAACTATAATTATATAGAATATTAATAGAATATAATTAAGCTAGTAATAATATAGAGAAAGGAATACTTATTTATATATATTTCTACTTTTTAATAATATA